>NW_027493419.1:0-45049 GCF_021521415.1 Bidens hawaiensis | reverse complement strand
GTAGTACTACTGGGTTTGACAAACCCCACCCGACGTTAAGCTCAACTGGAGGTTGAGTGGGTGTAATTTTGGCTAACACTTACCATGGTCTGGATTGACCTGGTGACGGGCACTTGATAAACAGTCAGCTTCGGTCGCGAACCACTTAGCGATACTTGTTGTATAGATTAGCTACCTATCGATATATAATTTGACATAACACTATCTGGTAATGCAAAACACTTAAACGTTGTAACGTGGTTACACAACACTTAAACGTCGTAACGGGTTACGCAACACTTAAACGTCGTAACGTGGTTACGCAACACTTAAACGTCGTAACGTGGTTACGCAAAACACTGAATCGTCGTAACGAGGTTACGCAAAACGCTAAACGATTTATCTTATTTAACTTGTGAACTCACCAACCTTGTGTTGACACTTTTAGTATGTTATTCTCAGGTAGCCGAGGCGGGCGCGCGGTTTAGGGGCATGCATTAATTGAAACCATCTTTATTCTGCAAACTTAATTTTTAACAGTTACATTTGGTTTTAAGTCGTCCTGCGTGACGCAACTTTTGAATTAAGGTTTTACGCTTCCGCACTTATTTACATTTAAACGTTTTTCTTTGGTTTGATTATAACTAATGATTCCGATCCTGCCAGTTCACACCCTCTGACGGTAAAACTCCGTTAGTGGATTTTGAGGGTGTGACAAAACTGCCTATAATTGTGTTTATAACAAAAATGGGCCCAAATTATTGTTTTGAAAAAAATGCCCAATTAATCATCTTTTAAGCAATTTAAACGAAAAAGGTTTCGTTTATCGATACGCTATAAGCTTAAACGCAATCGTTAATATCAAAACAAGCATTGTAGCATCCGTTAAGCCGAAAAAGATTTATAAAACACTTATATGACATGTTCTAAGTAATCCGTGAAAATATTTTGGAATTTTACAACGAGTTAGTACGTTTTTCTTATTTTACAAAAACAAGCTGAAAAACACTCGTTTTTGCGCTATTTCTCACACCCGAATTAATTTTCTTGCGAAAAACCGAACCCGAACTAAACTTAAAATGGGCTTTTCATGTTTGGGCTGGTATATATAAATTAATGGGCCAAAACAGCCCATTAAAGCTCCATATGAAGTTCCGATCGGCATTTTTTTTACCCCCCACATGTATTTTCTTTTATAAAGCTTACATCACAAGTTTCTTTATTCATTTCAACACATCACATATTTTCAAGTCCAGACCAGCTCCAACCTGTTCTTTCTCAAGCTCCTTTCAAAAACCCTAAGGTAAGGTTCAATTTTAACAAGTTTTAGCAAAGTTTGATCCATATGATTATCATATAAACATGTTTTGATTAGTGTTAAACATGTTTAAACCATCCAAAAACCCTAAAAATCAAGTAAAATTATGTTTTGATGTTAAACATGTTTACAAACCTGGAACATATACTTTTTTGGTCAAAAACGCGGATTAGAACATGAATACAACGTTTTTACGGTTAGAAAGTTCGGTTTGAACCCAAAACCGAAACCCTAATTATCAAGGCTGTTACATGGATGATTTATGCTTGGTTTGATGTTATATGATATGTAGATATACTGAGTTTGCAACCCGAGACCCGGAAAGACGTTTAAGCTAGCAAAATTCACTAAAAACCGACAAGGTAAACCCGTAATACTCGTTTAGGGGCTGTTTAGTATTAGGTTGTGACGTGCTTGTTGTTAGCTTGTGAAAATTTTCAGGGACATTAGGGATCATATAAATGAGTCCCTGTTCAAATTTGGTAATTTTTCGATAAACGGAGAATATTTGGCGAATTTATTCCCGTTTATGGGCGTTTATTTGGGAAAAATAGCAAAACATATTGAAAAATTATGAAACTTGGTTTTGGAGTTTGATATGGGATGGTAAGATCACTGGTAAAGTTTGGGAATTATTGGAAATGTCTAAGTATGGTTTGTGCAGCCATGGTGGAACCGAATTTTAACAGCCGAAAAACGCACAAAAAGGCATTTTTTCAAAAGAGTTAGGTTCTGGAAATTTTTCAGGGGCTATGTAATGACATTGAGGCCATTGGTAAAAATTATCGGATTTTTCGGAGGTCGTTTGATATAAACGGGCCATTTATTACATGATTATAACCTATTAAATGAATTTTTATAAATAAATAAATAATCATAAAATTTTTGGAAATATTTTTATAAAAATCTCCATGTCTTAATGTATTTTTACAAAAATTTACATAATTTATATGTAATTACATAATTAGTTATGATTTATTAAAGATTTAAATTATAATTGTTTTAACGAAACCGGCAGTTTTGTGTTTAACGGACTGACTGGTATGTCAAAATGTCAAAAGTGGTCAAATATCATATTTTTGAATGATATTGATAAAAAACGAACTTTTTACGAGAATTCCGGACAATTCGGGTGGATTGTACGCGTTTTGTATAATCAAACCCGTATGAAAACGGAAACGAACCCTGCGATCAAACCAGACACCGAAACCTTAAAATTCTTTCATAAATCAAATCATTTTATCAATCAATATATTTACTTAAGTTTGTGTGATCTTACCTAATCCCGAAACGTATAAACGATCAACTGAGCTAGGCTCGGTAAACGGTGAAACTGAGCCAAATCCAGTTTTAAACATTTCATAGTATACAACGTCACAATCTAAGACTATGGTCATGTTCTGGGCCTAACAGCTATACCCAGATTATCTATACAGCCCGACTTAGCTTGAACACTGTACTAGTATTAACGATACGATACCGTTTATAGGAATCAGGCTATAAACGAGACATCTGACTATTTGATACGTGATTTCTGTGCGAACTACGATAAGGTGAGTTTCACGACCCCCACTTTCTAAACTGTGTTACGAACTTTTGGGGTGAAAAGCATGTTTACATAAACTGTTATACTTGAAAACGTGTGATGATGTGGATTATCTAAGTACTAACACTTGACAAGTCCCCACAAACACAAGTGATTAACTTCGTGCCGGTGGCGTGTGGATAGTACTATCGGTTTGACAAACCCAACTGTGACAGAGCCGGTGGGGTAAGCCGGAACATATGTAAAACCAGTTGCACATTGTCATTATATTTACATACTGCTATGTGGTGTTAGACATAGTACATACATGGGGCAAATTGGCTGTTAAATGCCAACGGGAGTGCATGGGCAGTGGAGGCCATGTGTTTTAGCTCGTTTCGGTTTCACTTGTGGCTTAGTATAATACATCATACACAGACATACATACATTCACACTGTAAACTTTACGAACTCGTGAACTGATTTCATTGATACTCGTGAAACTTGAAACTCACCAACTAGACGTAGTTGACCCGTTTTAACATGCTTTTCAGGTAAAGCAAAAGTGGAATGATTTGCTTACGTGCTTGGTGTTAGGAAGAAAGTTGAATAGCTGTGAATAGACGCTGATATAATACTGTATAAGAAGCTCGTAAACCGGTTATGTGTTTTTCACCCAGTTTGTAAACATAGTACCTACCAATGTAATATGATGTAATTTAGTGGTTGAATTTTCTTTATAAACAATGTGGTTGATACCAGTGTTATCTGTTACATTCCCGTATTACGCTTCCGCAACTACCTAGTCGGGGTGTGACAGAAGTTGGTATCAGAGCCATTGGTTATAAAGAATTAGGATGTCCCTTAGGATACCCTAAGATAACCGTAGGCTCGATTAACTCTGGGAATAAAATAATATTAAATAATATACGCGAATGATTCTCGTGATGAACGCGAATGGACAAGTGGGTTATTATGGTCCGGAACGTAATAACAGACTTGTTTGTACGAGGAAATTCGAGAGGAAGTCGATAAACAATCGAATAGGTAAAAACAGCAACATATGTGTATATAAACGATTATTTGTGCTTATGTGTATAAATACCTGCACGTATCTTACTATGATTAATATAGAAGGATATTATTTTTATCACTAACCATTGTGCAGGAATATGTCAAGATCCATTGATCGTGTACCTAATACCCTACCAACAAGGCCTGAGGAGGAGGAGGAGGATCCGGAGGAAGAAACTGAGGAAGAACCAGAGGAGATAGGAGAAGGTACAGATGCGGTAATTCCTTACGAGGTACCCGCGGATCAACCCGACTTATCGGGTTATCGTTGTGACACCTATCCCCCTAGGGAATCCCCTAGGAATGTTACAGGACAGGGAGCTACTAGTGCTTATCGTTCACCTGTTAGAGCACCCAGATCCCCTACTCCACCCGTACAGTATACACCAGTACCTCCACCCACTATTAGAAACCGTCGGACTGTTCGCATTTCAGTGCGTCCACCTGAGCACACCTTTTCCCCACCTCGATCTACGTACCATAGGGGAGAAACATCGCGTGTCCGGGTAACAGAGATACCTGTTCCTACTTGGGGTTTACCCGCCCCGGTACCCGAGCCACCTCGTCATTCTGATTCAGCATGGTTTGGTTTAGCAACTGATCAGCTCTTAGAACACTCACATACGATAAATAGCCTAAACCAGCATAGACACGATATGTATGATCACATGAGGTATATGCAGCAGGAAATCAGAATTGTACAAAGATCCAGTGCTGACAGCCACGGGCGTCAGGATCGAGCGATGATACTACTGGGGGCATGTTTAGCGGTTAATGCGGCCCTAGTGGCTGCTGTTGTTTGGTTGTGGTTCCATGTTGCAAAGAACGGATAGGACATCATAGTCTGGTCTTATGTATATAGTCTGTTGATATCCCAAGTAGCATTTTGTACAGCGTGTTGGGCTGACTTGGGAGTTGTTTGTGGTTTGTACTATCTCAAGCACTGGCCCTTATCGGGTTAAGTCTACTTGTCACTTGGTGACAAATTTTGATACGCATATACAAGCGCTGGCCTATACCAGGTTAAGCCTATGCGCTAATTTTGGATGCATATGTACAGTAATGATTATAATTAATACAAACGTGTTTTCTTTGGCATAGTTATGTGTTGTGAAAGTGTGATATCGTAAAGTTGTGCTGGTCATAGTGAAACGATATTGATTGTTTTATAGAATGGCCCCGAAGAAAACAAACACTTTGTCTGAGACGGAACTGGCCGCAATGATTGCTCGTCAACTACAAGCAGTGATACTAACAATTGTAACACAAGTCACTGCTGGCATACGTGCTAACAATACTGTTAATCAACCCACGAGCACCACCACGGCCACTGTTAATACACCTCCGCCGGACACTAATGTAGCCCCGGGTGTTACTACCCCGGTGAATACTGATAATGTTATAAATAATAATAACACTCTCCCAACTATGAATGTCACTGGGAACCCAGAACCTGTTGTGCACCCTGATAATATCCCGAACCCTGTACCGGTTGTTAACACAACTAATAATAATAATAATAACCGAGAACCCCCGCGTCAGGAGTACTCATACAAACAATTTACATCATGTAAACCGATTGAGTTTAAGGGCATTGAAGGACCTAGCGGGCTAGTCAAGTGGATAGAAAAGACCGAATCAGTAATTAATATCAGTGAGTGTCCACCGAACCGCGTAGTTAAATTTGCTACCAGTATGTTTCTAGACCAAGCGCTGATGTGGTGGAACACAGTAGTCCAAATAAGGGGACAAGATGCCATTAATCGTATGTCATGGACTGAATTAAAAACCCTTATGTTAGAGCATTTTTTTCCTAAAAGTGAAATTCAGAGGTTGGAACACGAGTTATGGAATTTGGAAATGAAAGGAGCGGATCATGTGGGATACACGAATCATTTTAACGAACTGTCCCGCTTAGTTCCGTGGTTAGTTACACCGGAAGCGACACGAATTGAACGTTATATCTGGGGACTGACCCCTGCTGTGAGAAGTATAGTGAATTCAGTTGCCCACCCGACATTAGAAAGTGCTGTATCTCAAACGGGTGTCGTTACTTTTGATCTGATGAGAAGTGGAGTAATAAGGATGCCAGGTGAAACAACAAGTTTAAAACGAACTGATTATGGGACGAGGATACAAGGAAACCTTCAAAACAAACGGACTCGTCCGAATACCCGAAGTTATGTCATGACCAGTTCTAATGTAAAACAAGAGACCTATAAAGGGATGTTACCGGAGTGCAAAAGATGTAATCTTCATCATGTGGGTGATTGCAAACCGATCATCTGTCGAAAGTGTGGAAAAACGGGACACTATGCCCCTAACTGTAGAACCCCTACCAACACTGTTAACCGTCCACCGCAATCAACTCAACTCCCTCGATCTCAACCAAACCGCCCACAACTCAACCAACAAACCCCACCTACCACGAACCTCCGTGCCTGCTATGAATGTGGCAGTACGGGACATTTTCGGAGATACTGCCCCAATTTGAACCCGGGTGCAGTGAGAAGGCAGAACCAAGCACAAGCATCAACCTCCAATGCAGCTAAGGGACGCGCGTTTGTATTAGGACCGGGTGAAGCGCGTCATGATCCGAATGTGGTGACAGGTACATTCTTAGTTTCGGGTCAGTATGCTTCAGTTTTGTTTGACACGGGTGCCGATAGAAGTTTCGTATCTGTTAATTTCTTACCTTTAGAAAATATGCCGGTTAGTGAACTAACAAAACCATATACTATAGAACTCGCTAACGGTAAGTCTATACTTGTTAACCGAATAGTCCGAGACTGTTCCCTTATCCTAAACGACCACCCGTTCCTTATTGATTTACTCCCAGTGGAATTGGGAAGTTTCGATGTTATAGTCGGTATGGACTGGCTATCTAAGTATAAAGTTGAAATTGTCTGTAAGGATAAGACCGTTAGAATACCTCTTCCAAATGATGAGGCTATAATTGTTCAAGGTGAGAAATCTGGTACGGTACTGCCTCTCATATCTCAACTTAAGGCATTGAGATATTTACGCCAAGGTTGTACTTTATACTTGGCGAGCGTAACAGTTAAGGAACCCGAGGAAAAACGAATGGAAGACATCCCAGTGGTACACGAGTATTCAGATGTATTCCCCGAAGAGTTGCCTGGTTTACCACCGACCCGACAAGTAGAATTCCGTATTGACTTGATACCGGGAGCAGCACCCATTGCTAAAGCACCTTATAGACTTGCGCCTTCTGAAATGCAAGAACTGTCCAACCAGTTACAAGAGTTACTGGACAGGGGTTTTATTCGCCCTAGTTACTCACCGTGGGGAGCACCAGTGTTGTTTGTAAAGAAGAAAGACGGGAGTTTTCGAATGTGTATTGATTACCGGGAATTGAATAAAGTGACTATAAAGAATAGATACCCCTTACCTCGAATTGATGACTTGTTTGATCAACTCCAAGGTGCGAAGTATTTTTCAAAAATTGATCTTAGATCTGGTTATCATCAAGTAAGAATTCAGGAAGAAGATGTACCAAAAACAGCCTTCCGAACTCGGTATGGTCACTATGAATTTTTGGTTATGCCGTTTGGGTTGACAAACGCACCTGCAGTGTTTATGGACCTCATGAACCGAATTTGCAAACCTTACCTTGACAAGTTTGTGATAGTGTTTATCGATGATATTTTGATATATTCGAGAAGTAAGGAGGAACACGAACAACATTTGCGGGAAATCTTAAAATTATTGAGGCAAGAAAAGTTATACGCAAAGTTGTCCAAATGTGAGTTTTGGCTACAAGAGGTACAGTTTTTGGGACACATTGTGAACCATCAAGGGATCCAAGTAGACCCAAGTAAAATTGAGGCCATTAAGAATTGGCAAGTGCCTAAGTCACCAAGAGAAATTTGTCAATTCTTAGGACTAGCCGGGTATTATAGAAGATTCATTGAAAACTTTTCAAGTATTGCACAACCTATAACCCTCCTAACTCAAAAAGATCGAGCATATAAATGGGGAGAAGAACAAGAAATAGCCTTTCAAACGTTAAAACAGAAGTTATGTGAAGCTCCAATATTAAGCCTTCCGGATGGAACTGATGAATTGGTGGTATACTGTGACGCATCTCGTAAAGGTTTAGGATGCGTACTGATGCAAAGAAAGAAAGTAATAGCATATGCTTCCCGACAATTAAAAGTACATGAAAAGAATTATACGACCCATGATTTGGAATTGGGAGCAGTTATCTTTGCATTGAAGATTTGGAGACATTACTTGTATGGCACTAAATGTACCATCTATACTGATCATAAAAGCTTACAACACATATTTGATCAGAAAGAGCTAAACATGAGACAAAGGAGATGGGTAGAACTGTTAAATGATTATGATTGTGAGATTAAATACCATCCGGGTAAGGCTAACGTAGTAGCTGATGCTTTAAGCCGAAAAGACAGAATCAGACCATTACAGGTACGAGCACTCGGAATGATTGTTCAAAGTAGCCTAACCGAACAAGTTCGCGTTGCACAAGATGAGGCCTTGAAGGCAGATCAGCTAGAAAAAGAAGAACTACATGGAAATGAAAGGAATTTTGAGAAGAAAACCGATGAAGTATATTATTACAAAAACCGGGTCTGGATTCCAACACTTCATAAACTCCGAAAGCTGATACTTGATGAAGCACACAAATCCAAATATTCTATTCATCCAGGTGCTGATAAGATGTATAAGGATGTCAAAGAATTTTACTGGTGGCCTGGTATGAAAAAGGATATAGCCGTGTATGTAAGTAAATGTGCAACATGTGCAAGAGTAAAGGCGGAATATCAAAAACCTTCGGGAATGTTACAACAACCTGAAATCCCACAATGGAAATGGGAACAAATTACCATGGACGTTGTGACACACCTTCCTAAAACCTCTAGAGGACACAACACAATTTGGGTAATTGTAGACCGATTAACCAAATCCGCACACTTTATTCCCATCCGTAACAACTACACCACCGAAAAACTCGCTCAAATTTACATCGATGAAATAGTATCTCGACACGGAGTACCTCTTTCGATTATTTCCGATCGAGACAGTCACTTTACTTCACATTTCTGGCAAGCAGTACAAGAAGCCTTGGGAACCCGAATCGACCTAAGTACGGCATACCATCCCCAAACCGATGGTCAATCTGAACGAACCATCCAAACCTTAGAAGATTTACTTCGTGCTTGTGTACTGGACTTCAAAGGGAATTGGGATCAACACCTCCCGCTCATTGAATTCTCTTACAATAACAGTTATCACAGTAGTATACAAGCAGCACCTTATGAAGCTCTATACGGGCGAAAATGTAGATCACCACTATGTTGGACAGAAGTGGGTGATACTCAAATTTCAAGATCCGATTTAATTCAGGAAACCACCGATAAAATTCACCAGATTAAGCAAAAATTGAAAGCTGCCCGTGACCGACAAAAGAGTTATGCTGATGTTCGCAGAAAACCGTTATCTTTTGAAATAGGTGATAAAGTATTTCTAAAAGTATCGCCATGGAAAGGTGTTATAAGATTTGGAAAGACTGGTAAACTAGCCCCGAGATACATCGGACCTTTTGAGATTGTTGCAAAAATTGGTCCCGTAGCTTACCGATTAAAACTACCCTTAGAACTGAGCACTATTCATGACGTGTTTCATGTATCGAATCTGAAAAAGTGTTTGACTGATGAAACGACAATAGTACCACTGGAAGATGTTCAGATCAACGAAAAGCTCAACTTCGTAGAGGAACCGGTAGAAATTGTGGACGGGAAAACCAAACAGTTACGACACAATAAAATTTCATTGGTAAAAGTTCGGTGGAATTTAAAACAAGGACCCGAATATACTTGGGAACGAAAGGACGAATTCCGAAAGAAATACCCACACCTGTTCCCTAGAAAACCGATAACACATTAAATTTCGGGGACGAAATTTCTTAACGGGGGGAGAATGTGACATTCATGACAAAACGGGGTACACTATATTCATTACGTATCAAGTAAACGATAAATCGGTTAATTCGTAGTGTTTAAACGAGTAACCGACTGATACTAACTATGACCCGTATACATACTGAGGGGTCATATACGAGTTATATATATGTTTTAGAGGCTAACATATTGATATTCAGGCCTCGGTACGTTTAAAACTCTTTAAACGAAAAAGGTTTCGTTTATCGATACGCTATAAGCTTAAACGCAATCGTTAATATCAAAACAAGTATTGTAGCATCCGTTAAGCCGAAAAAGATTTATAAAACACTTATATGACATGTTCTAAGTAATCCGTGAAAATATTTTGGAATTTTACAACGAGTTAGTACGTTTTTCTTATTTTACAAAAACAAGCTGAAAAACACTCGTTTTTGCGCTATTTCTCACACCCGAATTAATTTTCTTGCGAAAAACCGAACCCGAACTAAACTTAAAATGGGCTTTTCATGTTTGGGCTGGTATATATAAATTAATGGGCCAAAACAGCCCATTAAAGCTCCATATGAAGTTCCGATCGGCATTTTTTTTACCCCCCACATGTATTTTCTTTTATAAAGCTTACATCACAAGTTTCTTTATTCATTTCAACACATCACATATTTTCAAGTCCAGACCAGCTCCAACCTGTTCTTTCTCAAGCTCCTTTCAAAAACCCTAAGGTAAGGTTCAATTTTAACAAGTTTTAGCAAAGTTTGATCCATATGATTATCATATAAACATGTTTTGATTAGTGTTAAACATGTTTAACCATCCAAAAACCCTAAAAATCAAGTAAAATTATGTTTTGATGTTAAACATGTTTACAAACCTGGAACATATACTTTTTTGGTCAAAAACGCGGATTAGAACATGAATACAACGTTTTTACGGTTAGAAAGTTCGGTTTGAACCCAAAACCGAAACCCTAATTATCAAGGCTGTTAGATGGATGATTTATGCTTGGTTTGATGTTATATGATATGTAGATATACTGAGTTTGCAACCCGAGACCCGGAAAGACGTTTAAGCTAGCAAAATTCACTAAAAACCGACAAGGTAAACCCGTAATACTCGTTTAGGGGCTGTTTAGTATTAGGTTGTGACGTGCTTGTTGTTAGCTTGTGAAAATTTGCAGGGACATTAGGGATCATATAAATGAGTCCCTGTTCAAATTTGGTAATTTTTCGATAAACGGAGAATATTTGGCGAATTTATTCCCGTTTATGGGCGTTTATTTGGGAAAAATAGCAAAACATATTGAAAAATTATGAAACTTGGTTTTGGAGTTTGATATGGGATGGTAAGATCACTGGTAAAGTTTGGGAATTATTGGAAATGTCTAAGTATGGTTTGTGCAGCCATGGTGGAACCGAATTTTAACAGCCGAAAAACGCACAAAAAGGCATTTTTTCAAAAGAGTTAGGTTCTGGAAATTTTTCAGGGGCTATGTAATGACATTGAGGCCATTGGTAAAAATTATCGGATTTTTCGGAGGTCGTTTGATATAAACGGGCCATTTATTACATGATTATAACCTATTAAATGAATTTTTATAAATAAATAAATAATCATAAAATTTTTGGAAATATTTTTATAAAATTCTCCATGTCTTAATGTATTTTTACAAAAATTTACATAATTTATATGTAATTACATAATTAGTTATGATTTATTAAAGATTTAAATTATAATTGTTTTAACGAAACCGGCAGTTTTGTGTTTAACGGACTGACTGGTATGTCAAAATGTCAAAAGTGGTCAAATATCATATTTTTGAATGATATTGATAAAAACGAACTTTTTACGAGAATTCCGGACAATTCGGGTGGATTGTACGCGTTTTGTATAATCAAACCCGTATGAAAACGGAAACGAACCCTGCGATCAAACCAGACACCGAAACCTTAAAATTCTTTCATAAATCAAATCATTTTATCAATCAATATATTTACTTAAGTTTGTGTGATCTTACCTAATCCCGAAACGTATAAACGATCAACTGAGCTAGGCTCGGTAAACGGTGAAACTGAGCCAAATCCAGTTTTAAACATTTCATAGTATACAACGTCACAATCTAAGACTATGGTCATGTTCTGGGCCTAACAGCTATACCCAGATTATCTATACAGCCCGACTTAGCTTGAACACTGTACTAGTATTAACGATACGATACCGTTTATAGGAATCAGGCTATAAACGAGACATCTGACTATTTGATACGTGATTTCTGTGCGAACTACGATAAGGTGAGTTTCACGACCCCCACTTTCTAAACTGTGTTACGAACTTTTGGGGTGAAAAGCATGTTTACATAAACTGTTATACTTGAAAACGTGTGATGATGTGGATTATCTAAGTACTAACACTTGACAAGTCCCCACAAACACAAGTGATTAACTTCGTGCCGGTGGCGTGTGGATAGTACTATCGGTTTGACAAACCCAACTGTGACAGAGCCGGTGGGGTAAGCCGGAACATATGTAAAACCAGTTGCACATTGTCATTATATTTACATACTGCTATGTGGTGTTAGACATAGTACATACATGGGGCAAATTGGCTGTTAAATGCCAACGGGAGTGCATGGGCAGTGGAGGCCATGTGTTTTAGCTCGTTTCGGTTTCACTTGTGGCTTAGTATAATACATCATACACAGACATACATACATTCACACTGTAAACTTTACGAACTCGTGAACTGATTTCATTGATACTCGTGAAACTTGAAACTCACCAACTAGACGTAGTTGACCCGTTTTAACATGTTTTTCAGGTAAAGCAAAAGTGGAATGATTTGCTTACGTGCTTGGTGTTAGGAAGAAAGTTGAATAGCTGTGAATAGACGCTGATATAATACTGTATAAGAAGCTCGTAAACCGGTTATGTGTTTTTCACCCAGTTTGTAAACATAGTACCTACCAATGTAATATGATGTAATTTAGTGGTTGAATTTTCTTTATAAACAATGTGGTTGATACCAGTGTTATCTGTTACATTCCCGTATTACGCTTCCGCAACTACCTAGTCGGGGTGTGACAGAAGTATGGCCCATTGAAAACCATAATATAATCTTTAATCACACATTAAAATTAAAACTGTCACTATAATCACACCTAAATAATTAGTAATATTTTTACATACCTAATAATTAAAATGAAAAATTAAAATCTGGATAATACTGATCTATAAAGTCAGGAATTATTTTTAGAGTCACTATTGTTTAACCTTTAGTCACATTGTTACATAAATACATGACCTTAACACACGTTTAGTCACACTCTTTTTTAAAGATTTTTTTGGTGACTATAAACTACTAAGACAACACTAACGTTTCCTTAAAAGAATGTAATATGTAATGGTCACATGTTGATTAAAAAGTACTTACACTTCATTAACATTTCCTTAGTAATGAACATTTAGTCACACCTAACAAAGTGAACAATTAACATATGTTACTTCTAGTCACATATTGTACACATTTACCATTGCCATAATATATAATTTGTCACACATCCATATTCAAGATGTGACCAAAAAGTAATTATACATCAATAACGATGATTTTATATTGAACATTTAGTCACACCTAACAAAGTGAACAATTAGCAAAATTTACTTCTAGTCACAAATTGTATGCATTTACCATCACCATAATATATATTTTGCCACACATTCAAATTGGAGATGTGACCAAAAAGTAATTATACATCAATAACGATGATTGTCTGAACATTTAGTCACACCTAACAAAGTGAACAATTAATATATGTTGCTTCTAGTCACAAATTGTATGCATTTACAATCACCATAATATATATTTTGTCACACATCCAAATTAGAGATGTGACCAAAAATTAATTATACATTAATAACGGTGCCTTAGTATTAAAACTTTTAGTCACACCTACTAAAATGAACTGTGACTATAAACTAGTTAGACTTCACTAACGTTTTCTTAGTATTAACCGTTAGTCACACCTAATAAAGTGAACAATCACCAAATTGAAATTCTAGTCACATGTTTTTTTCCATTAACCATGATCATAATATATAATTTTTCACGCATCCATATTGGATTTGTGACCATAAACTTCATATACATCAATAACTATTTCGTTAGTTAAAATTTTTAGTGACACATAATAAAATGGAAGCTGACCATTTGTTACCTCTAGTCACATGTTTGTTACATTTTTCATGACTATTAGTTATCGTTAGTTACACATTGTAATTGTCACTGTCACCATAAATTTTAACATATGGTAACACAATCGATTAGTTTGACTAATAAACATAAACTTAACGTCACATAAACAAAAGTTTACTGTCATTGTAGATTACATTTACTCACAGTTACGTTATGTTACTGAATGTGCGACATTATATAGTGACACAAACAATTGTCATGTGTGACCATATGTTTATCTATGGTATCACAAAAAAAAGTTACATTTGTGACAAACGAAAAACGTGACCAAATAGTGACATTTGGTCACATTCCGATTAAACGTCACTAATATTTTGTGACATGCGCTATGTTTAGTGTGACTAAAGAGGTGATTCTCTATGCAATAGTCACACAAGCCGGCTGAAATCGTCACCAAAACATTCCAGGAATTTTCAAGCATACATACGGTGACCCTTTTTTTCGAAAGTGTCGCATCGACCTGACGGGGTGTATGTCACTAAAAGTCGATTTTGTACTGGTGAAATCTAAATCGACAACCATTAGAAAACATCGATTATTGATTATGAGATACGATACATCATTCTTATCTAATTTATAACTCGTTTTTCTAGTATGATTTGAGAGATTCCTCATTTTTCTGTTTTAACTACCAAATTTCTTGAATTTTTCGTTGTTTTAAAAATTCTCCATGTGTTGTGAAACAACGACCTATTAGCAAAATATGTATGTATAAATAACTAGATGATAGAGAGAAATAAGATTGATTATTATTGATATTACAATATGGAATACAAGCCTCTATTTATAGGCTCATTACAATAAATATATAATTAACATAAGAGGGAGGTAAGTATTATGATACATATATGTGGAGAGTCACTCTAATAATAATGATTCATAACACTCCCCTATGACGATCCACAAGATGAAATACGCTTGTTTACGCTACCTCGTTAAAAACCTCGCTAGGAAAACCCGTTGGGACAAAACAATAGCTTAGGGAAAAAGAGTGCAGCGCGTATTGTCTCTCCCTGATTTATATATCATTTATAATCGTAAACATCATCTTTAGTGAAATTTGCCCAAAAGTCTTGTAGTCAATCATTTGCGTCTTGGTCCCTTGACAAGTGAATTCTTAAGTTGAACAGTGTTGGATGATCTTCACGTGAAAACTTTTCTTGCCTCATCTCATAAACATTTACATTAAATCCATGGCCATGTTCTATTTCTCTGCATTAACCAGACTAAACAAACTTGTTTTGATGGGTTATTAAAATAAATATCATATCTTTCATACCTGAAATATATGTTGTTCGATGTCTCCTAACAGGACACATTCCAATAAATATAAATAAATTATACAAAAATCAATATACAGTTAGCAAGGCATATGAATGCGCATATGCATTTAAAATGGTACTTCTAACCAATAATACTTTCATTCTTTGATAGGATATGATAAACCTTTAACGTACTTAGAGGATGAGCTTTGTTCATCTTAAATATTTCAACCTCTTCTAGATGTGGTTAGATAGATTGATATAATTACACATACTCGAGTTACATATCAAGTAATAATTACATTGTTTCAATGTTTTCAAAATTCTCTCTAAAAGCTCGGAATTTTTTTTCTCGATGATGTGTACATCATTGCTATAAGCTGTGATTATATTGAACTTTTAATAGTGAAAATATGGCTAATTATATCAAACTTATAATGTTCCTCTTTATCGGAATATTTTCTAATTTATACCACGTATGACTGAACTATTCTAGTTCATATGCATTTTGTTAACTTTATAGAATACGTTAATGAGGTTTTGATTTAAATGCTTCAGGCATTTACAACCCACTAGGGGTTTCTTTCCAAGTTGATCAAATGATGTGTGTGCATACTTCTTTTAAGGGTTTTGGTATATATACTATATAATGTAGCAAATCAATTAAAAAAATCGATAACATTCGGTTCATTTCCATTCTATACCCGTATCATTTTTATGTATTGAGATACCATATCTACCAGATCTAATTTTTTATATGGATGTTTATTGGTGTACTAGAATTGCATCCTTAAGATGTTTCAAATTACTTTTTAAGCACCCAACCGCTTTAGTAAACCCTTCAAGAGTTCTGTTTATATCGACATCTCGAATGATCATAACGTATTCAAATATGAATCTGTATGTAACACTCATAGTGTTCTTGAGAACTTAATCTGCATGATTTGATAATTCAAATCATTTAAAGACTTTAATGTAAACTTTCATAATCATTGTCTCCACCATTAGAGAGCACGTCTCCTCAATATCAGTCATAGATCTTGCAAAATCATTGTGCCACCAATTTCCTTGTATCACTTAATTAGATTTTCATAATTCACGTATAAGACCCTTTTGCATCTTACACATTTTACAACTTCAGTTGTACATATTAATGGTCCAAAAACTTTCTGTTATTTAGAGAATTCAATTTTACCTTAATTTCGTCTTTCCACTTTGACCAATCATTTCCATGTTTTCATTTATAGACAAATTTAAATCTTGATCCTCATCATTATATAACTTCAAGCACCGCATTGTTTACAAAATTATCAACGACGTCGATTTTGTGTCGGTTCCATGTATTTTCAAACATGATATAATTTATTGAGATCTCTTTATTCAGGTACCTTAGGTTCTATTGGAAATATCATGTCTAATGTCTCTTCGGGAGACCCTTTTATTATACCTCAACTTGACCATTTTTGTTACTTGCTCTAATGTCGAGGATTTTTATTCTTAGAACCGAACAGTCTACCACGTTTCAGGAATGCCATAGACTCATCACTAATGTTTAGTTATCCTTCCGGGACATTAATTTTAATTGGAGCACTAGCAGTTGGTACATGTGACTTGGCTAGTCACTTTATTTAGGTTGGTGAATGCATCTGGTGGTTAATTTGCATATGTTAGTAAATGAATTGTTGTTTGAAATTTTAATTTTGAGGATCAGTAACATATAATGATAATTCATTCCAACCTTTTTTTATTCTCCAATTGCTTATTATCACCCCCTCATGTTGGGAATATTGATTCATTTATAATGAAACGTCAATCAATTGAGTCATAAGAAAATCCTGATTATAATGGCTATAAGAAATTATTTATTAGTGTTTAGTTATATATATCATATAGTCCCAACCTTCTTTGTCGTCTCATCTTTGTGCATTGTGGTCGAGTAATTGCAACATACACCGCACGTTCAAAAAGCTATATTGTAACACCCCGTAACCGCAGCGGAAACGTAAACGGGATGCAACAGACACATCTGATATCAACAACATTGCTTATAAAGAAAACACCACTACATTAATTTAAACGTATTACATTGTTCCGAGTTTCGTTACCGTCTAGGCGTTATAACATAAGTTTTACCGATAGTACGTTAACATGTTTAATACAAAATATAGACCCTTAAGCTTCCACAAAATAGCACACATCATCAAGCATGTATCACTCATTCCAATTTGGGTGTACCTAAAAAGCATGTAAAGAAAACGGGTCAACTACGAATAGTTGGTGAGTTTCACTAATTTAAGTAAACCAGGACAAATCATTATAATAATCATAAATTAGCGATGTAATTATGCTGAGCCCACAAGTGAAACCTCTGTTAACCCAGAAACACATCAAATACCACTGGGGACACTGTTAACCCAGAAACACATTGAATAACCTCTGGGGACACTGTTAACCCAGAAACACATTTAATAACCTCTGGGGACACTGTTAACCCAGAAACACATTTAATAACCTCTGGGGACACTGTTAACCCAGAAATACGTTTAATAACCTCTGGGGACACTGTTAACCCAGAACACTGTTTCGGGCCTTACAATATTAGCAACTCAGACAATTACCATCTTAATACATTACCGTACGATTCCCGTACAATAAACATTATATAAATACATTCATTTCCATGCGATCGGCATGTACTTAAACACTTTGATAAAAACATGCTTTCCGCCCCGGGAAAATATTTAAAACAGTTCAGTAAAAAGGGGCTCGTGAAACTCACCTTTTTGTGAGCAAAGATGTAATACTGTGCACAGCTACCGGTCCGGATCTGTAATACGATCCCTAAGTCGTTACTACACAATTTCTATTAATATAACTTAAATTCGTGTTAACCGGTACGTCTGGGGACACTGTTAACCCAGTACCGTACACGATCCGGGGACAATGTTAACCCCGAAACACTTCTCAGGACTTAGATTGTGATATCACTTAGAGTTCTTTAGTCAAAATTACCATTAGTTTGTTTTCTCGTTTTGCGTGCCTAGCACGGTTAACCGTCTTTATGTTTTCAAAAATGAGTTTGGTCACATACGACCCGAAAATAGTTGTTACTGATATTTTAATTAAAGTGGTGAAATTAGAGCTCGGTTTAGACACCCCGTTTGGCCGCGGGGCCCGTTTCCGTCTTTAGTATACCGGAAACTGCTAAATCATGTAAAATTACCCAAATCATCCGAATTACTTTCGGATGATTTATTTTTACTTGATTAACTTAGTTTCATGAAAATAGTCCATTTTTAGGGTTTTTATACACCAGTCAGCTCGCTTAGGCGAACTTTGCCGGTTTACGCGTTTTAAGCTTTAAAAGTTTGTTTTTATGTTTTGTTTAGCACAAATAATTATCCGTTTAGTCTCAGATCTTGAAATTTTGCACAAATCAGTTTTTGACAGTAAAGAATTTTATAAAAATATTTCCAGAATTAATTTTTATATTTAACATTTATTTATCTATTTTTAAACGTCATTTAAACACCAAATATGTCGAAAATACCAAACGACCTTAGAAAAATCCCAAATTTTTCTGGGATGACTCCTGCCATCCACATAGTTCCCAGTAATTTTTACAGAACCAAAAACTCATTTTTAATGCCATTTTCACCAAAACCGAGCTAGAAAACCCTAGAACTCGTTTTACCGAAAAGCCTACTTAGACTTCTCAAATGGACCTGAAATTTTGTGTGTGACTTTTATATATTATAAAAAGCTTATCTAAATTTTTCAGAATTTTTCATGATGTTTAGCTATTTTTCACCATTTTTAGCCAAAACCGAGCATTAAATTCACCAAATATTCATCATTTATCCAAAAATTACCAAAATTTCACAGATCTCATATTTTCATGTGTAGATCATCTCTGTGAAATTTCATGACCCAACTCTAAGTCTACCACAATCTGTCCAAATCACACAAATCATACAAAAAACCGAACTACCTTGTGTTTCTAGCTTTAGATCGCAAAGATCTTGCTTTCTAGCCTTTGCTAGCAACTAGATATAACACCTACGAGCACAATAACACCACACCAATCAAGTTATACCCACAATCAAGCCATTCCTTTCATGGTTTCGGTTAAGACATCAAAACAAAGATTTTAACCGTAAAAATTCGTTTTTGACTCTTTTAACTCTTTTCTTGGACCAATATCCCTTGTATAACTTGTATACATCACTTGATCATGCAAGAATCGGTTTCATCTCGGGTTTTCACCCATTTTTCACTTGAAACCTCATTTTCTCAAGATTTTGGAATTAAAAACCAAGATTAAACCATAATAATATGTTTATACCTTATGATTCTTGCTTAAAAACTTGGGTTTTTGGATGAATGTTGAAGAGTGTTGAGAGAAATGTGGAGTTGGAGTGTTAAAAAAAGAAAATGATATGTGTTTGTGCACCAAATGGACCGATCGGTCCATGTATGGTGTGGGGTGGGGCCCACATCTCAAACCTTGGCCACACATTCGGATTGTGTAATCCGGATAATGTTGTGGATAATCTGGTTCAGTTCGTTTTTCGGTTAAACACTTAATTCGGCTTAAAACGAGGCTAAAACGGTCGTTTTTCGGCTTAAAAATAAAATTTATATAAAACCGATTTAAAAACTTTAAAAACTTAAACCATGACATTTATTGACTCAACACATCATATTGTCGGTCATTGTGCATCTTTTTCGGCTTGATCGATCTTCTCTTGCTTGGTTTGATGTTAAAGGTTTCGTTTATCGTACCGACGTACCAATAAATCGAAATCCTTTTTCTGTGCTATAATTCACTTATCCCATAGCCTTAATACTTCGTAAACCTTACTAAACATCATATATTTCGTCTATAATGTAATCCCCGATTCGATCGGGTTTCAATAATCGTTCATCGGTTAATCGTAATTCCAATACGACTAGCTGTACATTCGAGTATAATTCATACTTGTGAATCTTATATACTCGTATAAACACATTATAATTTATATATTCAGTATTAAATAACACATAAATGGTATATTCCGGCTAGGGTATACCTGAATTTGCCGGAATCGTTACATATATATATGAAGTATTTGGTTACAAACCGAAACCAATTATAATGGAGAGGAGTATAATAACTTATTGGTCTGATGTGTTAATATTATGTCATGTAAAAAAACACATATTTCAACATACTAATATGAACTTTTGCTCTCATGATTATTGGAATTGTAATCAATTGTAGACGTTTGTTCTTCGTATTCGACAAAAACAATTTTTGTAACAACGATCATGGCATGTAGTCAAACTTATTCCAATAATCGTTACTAAAATTGGGTTAAGATCACCTCATTCAAAATGATATGGAATAATGTGCTTTCCATCTTTTTTTCTAAGCCACAAGTCATGCAAACTTCATGTTGCGATTATAATAACCATTTAGACGATGCATCAATTTTAAAACACTAAATGGTATCATGCCGGGATACACATATCCGTTTAGCATTTCCATAGAAAATTAGAGATTTACACCCAACTTAATTGGTTAATAGTTAACTTCCCTTTGAGAAAAAACATTGCATGCGTAATTACCATGAAAAATCTTTTGGTTCTTCAATATTTTCACATCATTAATGACTCGGAATGGTCTTTATCCGGTCATGCCAATTTGCTAAATATCCGTGCTCCATAAACACTTGGTTTGTGATCATATACTCGTGTATGTTAAATACAAGACATAAATCCAAGAGTATAGTGCATTATTAGTTTGAAAATTCACGATATCACCTTTTCACATTATGTTTTCCCCATCACTCCCTTGTGGTCACTTTTATTATTAATTCAGCTAATCTCATTATTATCATGAGCGTCATTACAATCACCACTAATCCGGTTGATCTCATTATTTTCATAATCACCATTAATCCAATCGATCTCATTATTATCATGATCACCATTGACCTAGTTGATCTCATCATCACATTCGCTTCAGGGAATGGATTAAAATCACACAACTTTTAAGCCGTCATTCCAAACTTCTTATACACTTTTAATAATTTTGCTGCATAACGAGCATATATGAAGTGTGACAAATGGAAACTATTTTATTCAACATTTTTAATAAATAATATTCTCATAACATAATTTCATCCAAGAAGTCATTGTGGTTGAGTTATGCTCATTTATCTTCTCAAAATCTTTCAAAACATTTCATCCAAGAACTTTTTACAAACAATATGACACATAGGGTGCCATTTCATTATATTAAATTATCTGAATAGTTTACTGGATCTTTTGTTATAAACATGCCATAATTATAATCTTTTTGATAACAATAATAATAATAAAAATAATAATAAAATAATAATAAAACACATGATCGTTAATTAAAATTTTCTAATACATGATTGAATTGTTTCAACACATATGAAGATAGTGTTGCAAATGTGTAAAAGGTGATCCATCTTTCATTTAATATTTTCAATATTATAATTATATTAATTTACCAAAATTTAAGTTTGGCTATCTAGTTTTCTACCTTAAAACCAAGTAATTGTAACAAAATCAAGTACCATTAAATAATTCATCAGTGAGTGTACAATGTGCACGTACAATAAGAAAATAACTTGTTTAAGGATATAAACTAGAAAAACAATTAGTTCTCTAGAACCTCTCATAATTAGATAACTGACATTCAGTTTCAAATTCAAAAAGAATAACTGAACACTTGAAAACCATTATTTAGAACCTCTTATACATTAAATAACTGACATTCAGTTTCAAATTCAAAAAGAATAACTGAACACTTGAAAACCATTATTTTAAGGAACTTATTTAACGTTATATTTTTAAAATAATATATTTGTTTTCTCTCTGCAAAAGTTATCTATATATTTTCTCTTTAATAAAGTCAAATATATTTTTCAAAATGATGATAAAATATATCAGATTAAGAATAGTTACAACTAAATTTAACATTTCTTCATATTTATTCAAATTATTTACAATATTGCCCCCTCAACTTTAATTAACATTTGAAAATTTAAAGAATAGTTACAATTTTGATCCCTCATCTTTTAAATATATATTATTTATAATTTCACTTTTAACCCAAATTCCATCACGATTTTTAAACGGTCATAACTTTTTCATACGTTAATATTTTTTTTTTAAAAATTGCACCATAAAAACGAGCATTTAGTTCTCTTTAATTTGAGTATGATATTGTCATAGTTTGTTTTCAATTGAAAAAATAACATCTTATGTATAGGCGTTTGTGGTTCGGTTTTGATGGTTTTAAACTAAGCCGTGAGCCAAGCCGTTTTTTGTCATCGAAAACTAAAACCAAACCGTTGAAAGTTAAAACCCAACAGAAACAAACCATTAACAATGGTTAGATTTCGGTTTCATTTGTATTTCGCTACTAAATTGAGTTTAAAATAAGAATTCTTAATCCACGTTTTCAAATGGAACGATGAGCACCCAAAAATCTGTTACGTGATTATTAAGGCCTGTATTTCCCGTTGCATCGCGTGAGCACTCGTCTAGTATATATATATATATATATATAAAACATTTAAAATGTACCAAATGGTAATTTAACCAATTCAAGACGCCGCTAACATTAAATATGGAGACGCCGCTAGATTTAATTCACTTCACCTCAGCATGCGTTCAATAGTATCTCCGGCGACCTTCCATGCTCTCTTCCGGCGATCAATTCAATTAACTCAATTGAATGCCAATTAATTACTCCATTCATCTTCAATTATATCAGTTGCGTTCTCCACGTTTTATTTCATTGACGTTATATGTTGGTAATGATATCTCTGTTTAATTATCCCAGTTCTCACAATGGCACTCGATTAGGGCAAGAAATTCCTCCTATGTGGTGCGTGAATCTCCAGCAGTCTATTTTCCAGTCGATTCCAGGTAATCCATATCTAGCTTGTTCGATTTCATACCAATTGATACTCACGAGTTTCTTAATTGCATAATCGATCAAGGTGTAGGTTCACAATGTCTAATCGCCTCACTGGCATTTCATATCAGTTGGATTATGATGTATAATTTATTGATGTTGAGAAGATGCCTGCCAAGTGTTCAACGAAATGCATGTTATTTAACTTGTTTTGTATGATTCTTTTGTTTCAACAATTGATGCCTTCGAATAGAGGTTAATGTTGTTTAAGAACGAGTAAATCAACCGGTTCTTGAATTGGTTGAAGCTAAATGCGGTGATAACAGGAATTGGCTTAGTTGTACTCAACTATGGAACACAAATTAAAAGGTAAAACTTCGTTTCATCAAGTGCATTTGACATTGCAAATAATTGTTTATGAATTTATATGTTTCATTTGCTTATAGATAACTGAACACCATCAAAATGGGATGATTTATGATCATAATAATAGAAGTTTTGTTAAAGACTTTATCCCATATAAGGGGTGCTCGTGGTTTTCAGTTGAAGATAAGAATATAAACATTCTGGACCAATCACTTTTATACTTGGAATCAAGATTTCACTTAAGAGGAAACATTTTCCTCAAGAAAATTGGTGCTGATAATAATAATAATATTTTTTTGTTCTTTCTTCAGATAATATACATACAGTTTGGTAGAACTAGGTTCAGCCACCACATCTGCAGACATCTAGGAAACAAAGAAGATGTTGGTCAACTAAGTTGCATAAACGTTTTGGCAACATGCTGCAACAACTTGGTGGCTCAAGAGGTTAGGCTTTGATAAGTTAATATTCAATTGATTGTAAACATGTTAGCTTCATGAATATTCTAGACCAAGATTGGTTCAAATCATTTTGCAGCTATGAAACGTTACGAAAGTCACATCATATGGAGTGAGGCTAATATAAAACCTTGAAAAGAAACCGCACACATGGTAGGCAGTGGCTATTCTTGTTCATCCATATAATGATGCCAGTATCATAAGGTATTTATACAGTTTATTTGATCTTTACGGTATTTATGGTTGATTCAACATATTTATTGGTTCTATGAACAGTTGCATGGGTACATTGTCGCTTGCGTTTTTTGATCAGTTCCAACAACTCAACACTCTAATAGTTTTAGTAAGCGGTTTGTAAACTTGTATATTCGGCTATCATATCATTTATATCTATGTATGTTATGGTGTAAACTTGTTTAGTTAGTTTTCTTTTACTCGTGACATATGCAGGTGGTTTGATATTGTTGTCGCGATTTGAGCCAAACCACTGTTGTATTGATTGATCAGTCCTGACAAGTAGTATCAGAGCTTAGTCTCTGTATTTGAGAAGATTTGTTGCTGATTGTGAGTTTTTACTAAATATTCTGCTAATTTTGAAGAGGAAGAATGATGTCAGCTGAACACTGTTCCATTGATTTGTGAAGTCAGCTGCTCTGTTTTTCATTTTCTTAAATCTACTGTTTATTGAGGTTTAAAAGTGCTCTTTACTCATATTTACATTTATTTCTTTCCTTTTGTGTCTAGATCTTGATCTTATCCACCCAGATTCATCAGATCTGAGGATTTCATCCACAGGTCTGGTTGTTTTTTTCAAAATTTGTCAAGTTTTAAGTAATTTTTCATATGTGAAACCTTTCAAAATACCAAAAAACATGCTGAGCCAAAAGATGCAAGCGATGCTGCATGGTCCAAAGCGCATCTGGTATAATGATAACCTTGGCTCTAACTAATATCATTGCAGTTAATCGATTATCACTTGGCATGGCAGCATCGGAGGATGGCAAGTGCCCACTTGCAACCTTTGTTGTAGCCATAAAGTCTAATCCTTTTGCGCCGATGTTAAGATGGATTTCAGCCTCAAAATACCTACTGTTGGTTTTGATTTAAGGTGAGCTTGCTGCTATTCTTTCCCACCGATATTGTTTTATATTTAGTAGAGAAAATAACCTTGCAAGCATAACTTTTGCTACTCTTTAGTTTTGCTTACTTAAGGTGTTCGTAATTGTATCCCATAATTTGGCTTTTAACTAGCTAATTTTTGTTTTTTTTATGGATGAATATATCATCATAAATGCACTTCCTCTTTCAGCCAAGGCCTTGTTTAAATCACTACCTTTGTTTTTCCTAACAACCAAGTAAGGGCGCAAACGAGCCGAGCCCGAGCTCGACTAGGCTGCAGCTCGTATCGTTCGGTTCACACAAAGTTCGAGCCGAGCTCGGCTTGTTTCGAACTGTATTTATAAAGCTCGAGGTCAGCTCGTATACTCTTTATTAGTTTCTTTTATATATTAATAACTGTATATATACACGTATATATTAGTTATAATTTTAAATATAACATAATATAGAATTTTTTTTTATTTTTCTCATAACTTCATGTAAATTAATAATAATTATTTTAAGTGAAGCCCGGCTTAGTCCCGTACGCTAAATGATCTTATTTTTAGGCCCGATCCCCGGCTCAAGCTCGTTTAAACTGGGCCCGATCGAGCTGTAAAGCATATTTAGGGCTAAAAATTCACTGTAATCAAAAATACATTTTGGTCAAAGTTATTATTTTAACAAATCTGATAACAATTTTTATTTATTTATTTATTATTTTTCCTATTTGTTAAAAGATTAACTTTGACAAAAATGTGTTGCCCCTAAAGCAATTCTGTTACTTATACTCATACCTGATAACTTTTGGTCAATCTTAGCCTGTACTTTAGACACATTTGACTTTTTAGTAGAACTTGTTTTCTTGTAGCCAGATTTGACTAAACTCGTAAGTTTAGACAACTTTGACTTTTTAGTAGCTTCCTATTGTAATATTTCAAGTTTCTTTTTTTTTGATATGGTGATTGTGTAAATTAGTTGGAGCACAAAATATATGTCATATGGTGATTGTGTAAATTAGTTGGAGCACAAAATATATGTCTCGACCTCCATTGACTATAGAGGGGAGGAGGGGTAGAGGACGACCTAAATTGACTTGGGATGAGAGGATTAGGCATGATTTGATAGACCTAAACCTCTCCGAGAACATGGTTGGAGATAGGAATTCTTGAAGAAGTAGGGTTAAAGTTAAAGATTTTTAGGGAGAAAGGAGCACCTTAAGACTTCTATTTACCTTATTTTGGTCACACACCATATATAATTTAAAATAATTATATACCATTTATGTTAACTGTTCATTTAGTTACCCACTCAAATCCGTTAAAAAGATATGCTCTCTTTCATGGTTACCCTTATTATTTTGATTTTAATTTAACAAGTTAAAACAAAGATACTATAAACGTACTTCTATATTGACCAATGTCTCATGCTTGAGCCTTCAATTTCGTAAAAATAAGATCATTTTACACACCATGATACTACTATACCAGATTCCCTTCAGCAATCATACATCATTTGACACCCTTGAGTTACGACTTGTTTCTTCCTTCGTTGTGTCCTAAGAGCACCAACGACAGTTGGTCCATTGTGGGACTTGCTTATCCTCCAAACATGACATAACGGGCTGATGCACCTTTGTGGGGATGTCTACTTTTGTAGTCAAGCCAACGGACGACCAATAGAAAAAAAATTAATGTTTTTGAAAAATGTATGGAACCTGATATAAATTGATGTGATGATTTTTAATTACTTGCTGTTGAGAGTGCTCTAATCTACGTTCTGTCACTAAGACTGTTGGTTGTTGTGACTTGGGTTTAACCAAAGAATCTATTAAGAGTTTGTGTTGTGGAGTAGTCTAACTAGTTAATCAAAAAGTGATGTCACGTCATTGTAACATAGGCAATGAGACATTAACTAAAACGCACACACAAACACATATACACATGAAACAAGTGTTATGAAGGGGGTTTCGTAAAAGAGAAAACGATGATTGGCTAAAATGGAGATGAACCCCACATATTTTATCCCCTTGGGTGTTGATGAGTTGGTGAAAGAGGGAGATGGATGGCCTCCAGGGGTGTGTGGTGGCGAGAGGACACTTGGTTTAAGTAACAAATTATCATATAAGAGAATTAAAGTAATCGTAAATATATTTAAGGAAAAAAATTTAAGAAGTAAAAACGAAAGTAAATTCAAGCATGAAGATATACAATTCCTTCCAATTAAAATAGGAAATATTTTACAAGAAAGACATCTAAGAGTAAGTGTTTAATACAATATATGTTTTGTTTTTCATAAATACGTAATACATCTTCTTGAAAGCGCTATGTCCCACAAACCTACCTTAATTCTTAACTGTGGAGGGATGACTAACGGCTTGTTTGACAATTAATTGCTCAATCGGTAAGCGGTTTGACTGATTAAGAAGTAACATATGAATTATTTATCATGCATTTAACTTAACCATTAGAGATTCAACAAAACACAACCTGCATCTTATAGATTCTTGAAAACTATAAATTGAAATATTGTTGTTACTAAGATAAGTTTTAGACATCAAATATAACCTATTAATTATGAAAATGTCGTTGTTGCAAAAAGTATACTACTCATAAATTGAACTGAGTGATTTTGTATGATTTTGCCTTTTTTTTCTTTACCTACTGACAACCATATTGCTATTGTGTTATTGGTTGATTACTTATTTGTCTCTATAAATGTACTATTTGTTCTTTACCTACTGACAACCATATTGCTATTGCGCTATTGGTTGATTACTTATTTGTCTCATATAAATGTACTATTTGTCAATTACACTAATTATTAAGTTTTTGGTACAACATCAACACCATAACTCATGACACATCCTCATGAAGGTGAGGTCTTTGAGCAATAATACTATATCTTTTTTGTAACTAATATAAGATGCCGAATGTACTTCATGTAACTAATACTACATATTTTGTGTAACTTATATAGGATGTCAATGCGTAGTTTGTAACTAGACAACACATCTTTTGTTTATAGCATGTAAATTAACTTCTATTAGTAGTTAGTAAAGTGTTTTTCATTAACCAAAATAATGAAAACTAATATCCAACATGTGTAAAAAAACAAATAAAATGCAAGGGTACATCAACATGACCATCAGTTAATTGTTCAGTTCGGTTAAGTCAGTTATTGCTTGTTTCATTGGATTTAAGTTTTTGTTTTTCTAAATTTCTTGGTGTTTTTTTCCCATGTTCTTTGATTTTTTTACACATTTTTTTGTTGGAGCTTTTGCTAGGATCTACGTTGGCTGGGATCTTTTTAATGATTTATACAGATGTTGTCTCTCAGGTTAGTATTATAGTTGCTTGCTGGTTTGCCTTTTAAGTAGGGTTGTAAATCAACTGAAACAAACAAGACCTTGTTCGTGTTCGTTTGTTAAGCTTTTTCCGGACAATGGACAATTCATGAACACTTATTAATGGACGATTCAAGAACACTTTATCGAACTAAATTATGTTTTCGTTTGTTAAGGAGTTGAGCATGTTCGTGTTCGTTCGTTAAGGAATTGAGGTTGTTCGTATTTGTTCGCATCCGTTCGTTAATTTTGTAAACTGACACAAATGGATACTAATGGACACAAACGAACGTAACTGGACACTAACGGACACAAACGAACATAAATGAGTATATATTAATTCGAGAATAATAATTTGTTTATGTTTGATAATTCTGTCAAGTTTGACTTTCATGAGGAAAGAGTTGACTTCTTGTGGCAATGGAATGTGTGGACGACCATTGGAACATTTACATCAGCAAGGGCGATTTGGTTATTACTGGTAATGAACGCAAACGAATGAACTTAATCAAAAGTAAGCTAATGAACATATACTGATGACTTTAAATGAACGAAAGTTAACGTTCACGAACAAGATGTATTCATGTTCGTCCGTATAACTAAATAAACAAATTTAATGTACGTAATAATAATGATAATAATAATAATAGCCTTTGAGCCTCATTGCCTCATATCTTCACCTCTTTACTCTTGAAATTAATTTTGATTATTTATATCAAGTGCAGGTTTTTTTTTGCTTTGCAAATTTTCTTAGGCGGCAAGGCCACAACCATTGACAGATCAAAGCTCCCGAGTCTGGTATAAAATCCCAATTTTCTCAATAACTAAAAGTTTAATATTACGTTTCATATAACCAATATTATACAAAAGTTGTGGCACAGTTTTCTTGATGTGGGATTTGTTGTAGAGATTATAATTTAAGCTCTAATGTTGTGTTGTGTTGACCTGGCATCTACATAGTATAATGATTAATGACTAGAATCTAGATGTATTTTAAATTGGTGGCTCATGCAATGTATGCTCCAGAATTTGAACTTGATATTGAAGACTATCTTTTTAGAGATTGGTGACTTACTGATGTTCTACAGTTTTTTTAAAATTACTTGTACACGTTGCAATTTTAGAAGTTTATGAGTGTAAGATGGGCTTGTTGAGTAAGAGGTCAGTTGTGTTGACCACTTGACCTTCAAAAGCTTTATTGTATTCGTCAAGATATTTTATGAGACAAACATGGGTAAAATAAAATTTTGATGTTTTAGAAGAATAAAGGGTAAAATGGTCATATTATTAATTTTGCATTAACATTTGTGAGTTGTGCAGGTGAATCCTTTTTTATATGGATAAGTTGGTATTCAAAAAGGCGTTGATGTGGTGATTTCCAACGGAAAGGTGCATTTATTTTCTACAATTTGTAATTGTTTTTTATTGATAAGTGTGGGCTTGGTTAATTATAGTTTACTTTTTGCTCTTTGATAAGTGGTTAATGTTCTTAATTTTGTGAAATTTTTCAGGCAAGATTTGCATCTTCTTGAATTTCTGGAATTTAAGAACACGATGAATCATGTTTCTGACATCATTGAAGAGGTAGCTTCAACTGGTCAAATTCCATATAATAATTCACCATTAAAGTCGGATGTCGATTTGCTTTACAAAAAGATGAATTTGCTTCTTGCAAGCTAATCTAGGTAATTCAGCTAAATCAACAAATATATGATCCAGTTTGTGTATATGTGATAGACTAAGCCCATTTCTATATTCAGAGTTGGACTACTGGGTTTAAATGGCTGCATTTTCCTTCAAAAGACAATATCTTTCCCAAATAATTAGTGCCAAAAAAGTATTAAATATTTCACGTTCTTATAATTATTATATACTTCTAAATCAAATGATTTGCTTGACCTCATACTATAACTAATAAAGATTATTGGATAACGTTTGACTTTTGAGGTCAAGTAGACAACTTTACAAGGTCCAGATTTTCCTGCATTTTTTAAGTTTTAGAGAATATCTGGATTATTTATTAAAAAATAGAGAAAAAACTAAAAGAGACTGGATCATGTAGGTATTAATTTCTTAAGAAATTCTTCATCGATATTGAAGTTATAAAGTTGTCTTTTGACTTCAAAAAGTCAAAAGGCACAAGAAATGATTCATTTGAATGAACAAAACATGTGTTGATGTTCGTTCATTTAATTAAATGAACATAAATTTTTAGGATTCTAATTCTAATTATTAGAAAACAAGAACTAGGTTTTGTTTTTTTATTTCAAGATGATGATTGCTTCGTAATCCTTTCTGTATATATTAGATTTAACTAAATTAATTAATGTTGGTAGGTTGAACAAAATGCTGCATACTAAATTGAACTCTATTGGAATGTATATTTTGTGATGCTACCATCTATTGTGCAAAGGCTAAAATATTTGAGGTATGTTGTTTACGTAGCCTTATTTTTTAAGTTATATGGAATGTATATTTTGTGATGCTACCATCTTTTGCTCTATATGATGTAAGTTGACATGATTCTAAGGAGACTTTGTTATTTATGTTTTAACATCATACAAATATAATGCAGTTTTACAATGTTTAATTTAGTATTAAGGCTTTGTTGTTGGAAGTAACATTAAGGCTCTATTGCTGGAAAGCGAGCCATTTGTTTATCTGATAGTGTTACAATGCTTAAAAGAGAATCATTTTGAGGTTTATTTTCTTTTTTTTTTATTATAAATCTATATCAACTGTTGGATTAAGAAATTAAGAGATGTTTTATTTTATAGTAACTTTTATGTTTTCCATTTTTTTCTACACAGATATTATGCAAATATTCTTGAAAGCAAATGCACAATTAGATTTATATTTTATATATAAATCTAATGACTAAACTAAGTAAGACCAACCGCTATTTGATTAAACTATAAACGAGTATTGTGTTGTAAATTTTCGTCACCGCCGCCGCATCGCGCGGGTTTCCTCATAGTGTATATATATTTATATCTATACTATATTAAAATGTATATATGAGGGACAAGAATGTCATTTCACAAAAAAAAACTCTTAAAAATTAAGAGTTTATGCATTATGTACAACACTTGAAGCATAATTACCCATCAAGACCGTCCTAGCCAAATACCAATGAGATTCAAAATTCAAAATTTCTTCGCTCATTTACCTAACTCCCCTCTACCAAAAGAACCCTAGAAACGCCTCTTCATCCTCCATCGTCTTCAGCTTTTCTCCCACTTCTAGACGGCTTCATTTCTCCTTCACGCACCTCCGACGGGCAACGCCTGTTCAGGTTAGTTCAATCTGGCTACAATGACTCCGGCTAGCTAAGATTCTTGGTAAGTACAATTTCCTTTTCTAATCGGCTGTATATTCATTTTTGACTCCGATCTAACTAAGATGATGATTTTGTTCATATTCTCGACAAAGGTTAGTGAGTGTTGGGTACCGATAGCGGAAAGCTCTAGGGTTTGGCGTAGTATATAAATCAAATCAAATCAAATCAATCATACCCAGTGAAGTCCCACCAATAGCATAGCTATAAGTAGGGTCTGGGGAGGGTGGGATGTAGGCACACTTTACCTCTATCCACATGGATAAAGAGGTGGCTTCCAGAGAGACTCTCAGCTCTAAAGTACATGTGTATGAAACAATACAGAGGAAATCAGAGTTCGACAGTAATAATAATAATAATAATAATAATAATAATAATAATTATGTAGAGAAAATATTATTATGGTGTGTGACTAAAATAAGGTAAATAGAAGCCCTAAGGTATTCATTTCTCCCTAAAAATCCTTAACTTTAATTCTACTTCTCCAAGAATTCCTATCCTCAACCATGTCCTCGGAGAGGTTTAGGTCTATCAAATCATGCTTAATCCTCTCATCCCAAGTCAATTTAGGTCGTCCTCTACCCCTTCTCCCCTTATAGTAATGTTTTCTACGGATCTAACAGGATTCGTCGTTTGTCTTCTCTTCACATGTCCAAACCATCTCAATCTCCACTCTCTTATCTTGTCTGCTATGTTCGCTACCCCTAATTTCTCCCGAAAGACAACGTTTCTTATTCGGTCTAACCTTGTGTGCCCACACATCAACGTAACATTCTCAATTCTGCTACCTCCATCTTCCGCACTTGTGCCTTCTTGATGGCCCAACAATCTGTTCCATATAGCATTGCAGGTCTAACTGCAACCCTATAAAATTTTCCCTTTAGTTTTGTTGGGAAACTCTTGTCGCACAATATATCTTGGCTTACACATCCAACGTAGCATTCTCATTTATGCTACCTCCATCTTCCGCACTTGTGCCTTCTTGATGGCCCAACAATCTGTTCCATATAGCATTGCAGGTCTAACTGCAACCCTATAAAATTTTCCCTTTAGTTTAGTTGGGAAACTCTTGTCGCACAATATACATGTGGCTACTTTCCATCTACCCCATCCAACCTGAACTCGATGGGTCACATCACTGTCTAATTCCCCATCGCTCTGAACAAATGATCCTAGATACTTGAACTTCATTACCTGCGGGACCACCTGGCCTTCAATGGTAATCTGTGCGTCCTCATTGTCATTTACCCCTCCAAAAGCACAGTGGAGGTACTCCGTCTTAGATTGACTAATCCTTAAACCTTTTGTCTCTAAGTTTTGTTCGCCACTCCTCAAGTCTCATGTTTAGATCTTGTTTTCTCTCAGCAAGTAACACAATATCGTCTGCGAACATCATGCACCATGGGAGCGTCCCCTGAATCGACTTTGACAACTCATCCAAGACTACTGCAAAAAGAAACGGACTCAGCGCTGACCCCTGGTGAAGGCCTACCTCTACAGGGAAGAAATCAATATCACCCACTGGCGCACGGACACTTGTTGCACTCCTGGTATACATATCCATAATTATCTCTATGTATTTCCTGGGTACTCCTCTACCCTCCAAGCACTCCCAAAGCACTTGTTTGGCGTAGTATATCCAGACGTTTTTAGTGAACTCAAGAAGCAATGGCAAGTCCCGTCAGCGAAGACAACCTGCCGTAGCAGAACCTTAGCTGTTCGAGACAGACCGCTGTGGTAGACGGTGGTGGTTGACAGGAGTGGTTGTTCTGGTAAAACAATGACGTTGTTTGTTTACAGGTCAGTTCAGACGAGTAGGTAAGATTTGACGATTCTGAGCTAATTTTTTTTCAATTATATGCATCAGGGAATTTTCTTTTGCAATAGCTAATTTTTTAAGAGTAACTTGAGTTCAATAAAAGTGGCGTAGGGTTACTATTGGCAGCAAGCTTGTGGGTTATTAGGAGCATTGGGATAAGACATTAACTTTCACAATTTGGATTGTATTTTTTCTTTGAGCATTGTAAATATTTTAAAGTTGCTAGGTAAAATTGTAAATTTGTTGTGCAGGCCCACTCAACCAACATAGTTGTTGCTGAGCTAACAAAATGCATCTGTAGAAGTAAGCGAAATTGTATTTTCTTGCTTGGTGCAATGACAACTGTGGAAACAGTTCATGCTCATCAAGGATTCTTGTCACTGGTATCAAGGTATTTCATGAATTTGGAACAAAGCAAGTCATTTTTAAAACAATATCAATATTATTCAGCATAAATCTTTTTATAAAAAATACATATCAAAAGAAGGTTCGAGTCAAAACAACTTTAAGTTAAGTAAAATCATTTCGGGTCAAAACAGGTCTTTTCAAAAATATTATTTAATTTGGGTCAAAATGGTTTTTTTTAGAAAACACCAACTTGCTTAAGTTAAAATGGTTTGCCCGAGTTAACAATAGATCAAAACTGAGTTAACGATTTCCTAAGCCAACAAATTTGCTTTCTGCATTTTCAAAGTTTTTACTAAAACTTAATTGTTATTTGCGTTATAGGAGATGGATTTGTGTATTGGACTACTGGCCATTGAATTTGGTAAGTTTTTATTTTAACTTCTTTTTTTATTTATTATACATTTTAAACACCATGAAAATGAAAATGATTGTTATATACAGAGCTGAACTGATATATATGAGGGTTAATTGTCAGATTTAGCTAATCTAGCAGACTACCGGTGGGCTTTAAAAGAACTGAACATTTGGCGAGCCGTTCAGCGGGACGTTCGTTTATGTGCATTTGTTTATTATTATCATACGTGAAGTCTATGAAAGCGTGCGATTTTCTTTTGACCGAATATCTGCAGTGCTGGCAAAAAAAGAAACACGGGGTCTGTTTCGGTAATCGAGTTTCATTTTTTCTTTTTTATTTTAACTCGGTAGCGTTTGCAATTGTATTCGAATACGAAACTGAACGTCGAACTTGAGTATTGAATCCCAACTGAACCCACTTGAAATCTGACCTGCCTTTCCCAAACTTGTTTATGTTTTTAATGGGGTTCAGGTAAGTTGAGTGTCTTTAATCACGTTTTGGTAGGTTCGGTAATCAATTTCAGATTGTTTGTGACTCGTAACTAGCTTGCGAATGTCCTTGGTTGCAAAATATGAACCAAAATTGTGCAACCTAATTCAATTTGATGACAGCAATTTGTGCAATTTAGGCACAGTTGGTGCTCCAATTAACTAACATTTCTAGAATTTTCCTTTAAAGTTTTGATTCGCTCTACAGCAATTTACTTGATTTAATCGATAATTTGTGACTGAATCTGCAATTGCCTAAACTGTTATGTTTTGTATTTTTGATTATTTCTTTTGTTTGATATAGAGGACTTGTTTTAACTTATGTTGTTTCTACAGGACTATTATGACTTGCTTGTAAAGTTCATGCTTCAGTCAAGCAAAACTATGATGAAAAAGTCTTCGTGCAGGTTAATATATCATATGATTGGGATCTAAGATGAAGTTTCCCACGCTATCGGAGCACGTGTACCAACAGACAATACATGGTGTCATATGTTCGCTGGTTAATAACTACATTGCTTTTGTTGCGAGGATTGAGAGTGTGTCAACAAAGGTGTTTGGGACTTTGGGTTGGTTTGTTTGTTTTTCTTTATATTTTATTTAATAGTTTAGGTGTATTACTTATGAGTTTTAGGTTTGTAAAAAGATAAAAGAGTTGTTTCAAAAAAAACTTACATGTACTTATTTTTAATAAAAGTCCTTGATTAAACACAAAATTTGCTATCGGATGAAACTATGTGACTTAAAACATTTAATCACACCGATGCTATGAAAATGAAAACTAACAGAATAACTATATCACGAAAGAATTGATAAACTAACAAAAAGGAGTACTACATTGTAACATGTCGCTTCCGCCGCATCGCGCGGGTATCTTGCTAGTATATATATATATATAGGGTAGGGTTAACGTAAAAAACAATAGTTTTGTGAGAAATATAAGAATAAATCTAAACCTTTGGATCTAGGATCTAGTGGTTGAGATTGGTAGTTTTTAAAAACTGTATAGTTTCCTATTACATGGTATAGTGTCCTATTTTGGTGGCGTGCTTTATTTTAAAGCATTCTTACACTTCTCACAAAACAATTGTTTTTATTTGAACCCCTTTCTATATATATATATATATATGGGAATGTTATTTTAAAAACAAGTAGTTTCCTAAGAAGACTAAGAATAAATCATAGCCATTGAATCATATCAATAAATGGTTGAGATTTAAAATTACCAAAAACCGTCATAGTTTCATAGAAATACTCTTTCAGCATTATAACCGACATAGTTTTCTAGAATTATTTTTTCATCATAAGTTTTAATGTCAAATGTCAAAATTCTATTGACTCTTTTCTTTTTATTTGAACCCTACGCTAATACGCTAAGTATTATTTACTAAAAAAACTACCGAGAAAGATATTATAATTTAACACTTAATTCTATAACAATATTATAATTTTTTAGTATCACTGATGCCTAGAGTTATTTCTATTCCGATGATGAATAAAGGTTTCTTTTCATTTTTCATTTAAAAAAAATAATATTGGATTGGTTATGTAATTCACATAAACACATCAATTACTTTATTAAACTGAAAGTTATTTGGTAAAATTTATAAAATCATAACATGTGGTTGGGGAAAAGGTATTTGGATGTCGATTGTAAAGCAATTGAAGGTAAAATTTCTAAGTCGATTGTGGTTGGGGAAAAGTTATACATTTGTTAAAGAAATTGGAATGCAAAGACACCTAAAAAGACAAAATTACCCTTTCATATTATCAAATATTACCAACCCTACCCCTTTAAATAACTAATCAGGCTCTCTTTTTCTCTTTGAAGCTGCCGACAACCATCGCCGGTTACAATCGTCCGCCACCACCATTGCCCCTTTGTTACTCACCACCACCTATCGGCACAGTAAACTACCGTCTCCGACCATCGCTAGCAAACAAAACCGATTAAGGAAAATAAAGGGTTGCGTTTGTTTAGACCTGGCCGGAAAACGCGCGTTAGATCTGGTCGAAAAACCCATGTTTAGATGCCACAAAATGACCTGCTTAGTCGTTGCTTCCAGGTCGGAAAAACATGGTTCTTATCTCGCTGAAATTGTGTTGTTGATAGTGGTGGCAGATAAAATGGTGGTGGTGGTTGCTAGAGAAAATGGTGGTGGTAGTTGGTGAAAATGTTGGTGACTACGGTTGCTTCTTGCTAGGGTTATTTGAGTAAATCATGAACATTCCTTTGAAATCCCTTGAAATATGAAAGGAATTTAAATTCCATTAAATGATGAATTTAATTGGAAATTAAATCCAATTTCAATTCCTTCTTATACATCCCTTGAAATTCTCCAACCAGACAAGCCCTAAGCCCAACCACATGGACATTTTGGATGGTAAACACCACCGCAATATATATATATATACACACACTAGGTTAGAATCTGCGTAATACACGGGTTGGTATAAAATATAGCAATAAAACATATAGTCAAGTTATTCTACAAAGGGGAACAAAAATGAGAAGGATAAAAACGATTTGTAGTCACACAAAAGCCCCTAAAAAATTAAAAAAACTAACAAAAAAGTAATAACTAAAATTTAATAAAAAAACGAAAAAAGTAAAAACACAAAATTGTTTCCAGTTCTAAAAAAAACACAATGGTGAGTGAAAAAGTCGTTGTGTCTTTTTATTTAACATTGTGTTTTGTGTTTATTTTCGTTATTGATTATGTCTTTTTTTCCTTAACGTTGTGTATTTTTTCTTTATATTGTGTTAAATTACCTAACATTGTGCTATATTTTGTTTGGCATTATGTTATATTTTACGATCTATTGTGTCTATTTTAGTTATAATTGGGTCTTTTGTTCATTTTCGTCATTGTGTCATTTCGTCAATTTTTTTGTATTTTTTTAATTTTTTTTGAACGAGAATAATGGCGGAAACATTTTAGTTTTTAAGTGTTTTTCGTTTTTTATTTATGTTTTGAGTTATGATTTTTGAATTTATTTTAAGGGGTTTTTTTGTGTGGTTATAAATCCTTCTCACATTTCTCATTTTTGTCTCCCTTTTTATTTAAATTTACCCACATAAAACATATTATATAATATAATAATTACAAACTATTTACATCCACTTGTACTTAGATATATAAGTAGCATAAACATACACAAGAAAAAGTGATGTATGCGAGGTAAGAACACTATTAAAACATAAGTGGTGGTGGGATTTGGTTTACTTCAGTTGTTTCCATGGTGTTTGTACAGATTCACATGCAAAATTGAGAAAAAAAAAGTATTAATTTATCATGCTAAGAACTAAGGTTGACTTTTGAGATCAAAGGTTTGAACATTCAAGTGCTAGATTGCAATGAAAACTAAAGAAAGACCTCTCTTGAATGTCAATTTATCATAAAGTTTATGAATGTCTTAATAACTTTCTTGATAACTTAAAGAAATCGTATTAGTTTATGAATGGTTATGCTCCGAGTGGGGTGTAGAAACCCTTATGCTAGAAAGGTGAAAATCTTTAAACATTTGAAGGGGTTTGTATCCCTTAAACATAAGATAGATGGCCAATCTCTTGTCTTGTATTGTTGTGCAAATATGTCTTGATCGGCCGTATCCAGGATCTTTGTGCCACGTGAGGATCCTGAATCTGGAAACTTTTAAAGGATCCTTCTTTTGCTTCAGGATCCGCTGAATCAATTGTTGGATGTAAGGTATGGATGATTGGGATATTGCTGTCTGCTGAAGTGTTAATCCAAGGTTTGCTAAGGCATCAGCTTCGGCGTTATCATATTTGGGAACCTGTTCTATATTGAGGTTCTCGAATTCTTTGGCCAATTCCTTGACTATTTGTAAGTATACGACCAATCTTTCACCCTTTACTACATAAGATCCATTAAAATGGTTTGTAATTAACAAAGAATCGATGCGTATCTCTAAATTTTGTATGATTTCGAGCTCATTTGATAATTACGTAAAAAAAAGCGTAAAAATATTTTGGTTGTTTTAGACATATACACCACGTAAGTTTTGGACATATACACCGGATAAGTTATAGACATATACGCCGGATATGTTTTTGGACATATACACTACCAAGGACTTATACACTTCAATGGACTTATACGCTGCAATGGACTTATACGCTTCAAAGGACTTATAAGCTAGAACTTATACGCTGTGAACACAAAAGTTTGAAAATTTTCAAAATGGAAAACCTAGTCTAAGCATTATCCAAGGGGAGTTTGTTGGAGCATGAATTTCTATTGTTTAGACACCAAGACCAAGAAAAATCCGAAAGGGAGATTGTTAGAGCATAAAATGTCTATTGCTTAGGTCTTGTAGGTTGTGTATTGTAATAGTATTGTTTGGAATGTATTATCATGTTTTGGAACGTATAAGTAATACAACGGATATATACTTATACGGCACATAAGTTATGCGCCGGATAAGACATATACGCCGTATATGTTTTTTCAAGTCTATAAATAGTGGTCTAGATTTTCAAGTTGTGTACTGAGCTTAAAGTTGTCATACTCTTTGTACTGTTATCTGTTTTCAAGGAATATAAAGTATATTAAAAGTGAATCTATCTTGTGTTTCTTATCTCATAATGATTTCCGCTCACTATGTTGAAGAGTAGATTGTAAACTCGGTGTATCGATCCTATACATACAGTTCTTTCATGAAGAATTTTAGTAGATTTGGCTGATTTAAGCAGAGCACTTTTTCATTGATGAGTGACGTCGGCTACTCTGTTCTTATTCCTTTCAGATCAGCTACTGTTTAAGGTTCAAAAGTATACTAATCCTAGATTTACATCACTTTGATTAAGTTTGTTTCTAGATCTTGGTCAGAGGCGTTTGTTTCCAAAAGATCTAAAGATTTATTCTTCAGATATACAATTTCAAAAGTTGTTCAAGTTTTTAGTAATTTTATTTTAAATTTCATATTTTAAGATTTCTAAAATCAATATACCAAAAACGTTTTCTAATTGATAAAAGTTTTCAAAAAGAACAAAAGGATTATCAAGAGTTGTCTACTAACAAAATTCCAAGGTTGTTAGGACATGAGAATTACATCAAGTGGAAAGTACTGTTTGAAGCTGTAGTAAGCTACAATACTAAAGAGTTGTGGATCTCTATCAAAGAAGGTCCATATGTTCCTTCTAAAGAAACAAACAATAATCAGCCTGTTGAGAGATAAATGAAGAAAAGAGATGACAAAGCTCTATCTATGTTGAAATTGGGTCTATCATGGAAAATTCTCACAAGTGTTAATCATCACTCAACTGCAAAAGGAATGCATGATGCAGTTGTTGAGATGTTTTAGGGAAATACAGAGTTGAAGGACATCAAGAAAGATAGGTTGAAGCAACAGTTAGACAGATTCAAGTTTAGAGAGGGTGAAAGGCTGGAATTTGTGATGCAGAGATTTGTGGCGATTGTAAAGGAGATAAGAACAACTGATTTACCAATCAATGACTTCGATTTAAACAAGAAGTTGTTGTTTCCTTATCAAGAGAATGGTACACTGCTAGCAAGTTTATCAAACAGAAGGCTAACTTTCCAAATTTCAAGATTGATGATGTTATATGTTTTCTTCAAGCTGCAGAGCATGAAATGATAGAAAACACCATGATTAAAGAGGAAAGACCAAGATTTCAGGTGGCCAATGCTTTGATTTCTTCCATGGTAATCTGTCAACAAAGACTCAGCAACAAATTTCAATTATTTGAGAACCAAATAATTTCAATTCTGATACTCCTAGAGTATATCCTATCACTCAAGCATTTGGAAGTCAGTCTGGATAACAAATATTTAATGCTCAGATGATTGATGATGGTGATGCTTCTTCAATAGCTAGTGGTATTGCTCCCTATGTTCCAAGCAATGCATGTCAAGAAATGAATATCAAACACTATTTTCAACGTTCATAGAATCCTATAATGCCTTTGTTGCAAGGAATTTTATCACACCAGTGTTGTTCAAGAAGATCTAGAGCAGATTGATGATGATGATTTGGAGGAGATATATTTGAAATGGCATGCATCAATGCTGCCCTGAGAAGCAAAATTCTCTATAATAGAACAGGAAGATCCTCATTCACTGGTCCCAACGAAAGAATTGTATTTAACAAGTCAAAGTCTATTTGCTATAATTGTCAACAACCAGGGAATTTTGCTAGAGAATGCAATCTCCCTAGCAAATTTCAAAACCAGCCCAATCAGTTCCAAAATCAATACAACCAGCAAAGAAATCAGTTCCAGAATCAGAATCAGAACCAGAATCAAGCTCCCCAACAATTTGGCAACTTTTATGTTTGTATCATATGCTCTTCCTTGCTCGTTTGTTTAAGACCTACCAATGCACTAATACAATCAAGCACACAGTCTTTTTCGCCTATTTTTGTTTACTTAATTTGGGATATAAATTATCAATGTACTATCATTTCCATTTATGCTTTAGAACTCATTATGAGGAGAAAATTTTCAATGTGTTTTAATTATAAAATATTTGAATGTTTTTGAATTTTATCTGTACAAACAGAAAGCACAATATTTTTGTATTTTTCTATTTTTTGTTGGGATCAAGAATTGATCCAGGAAGATTGGAATCTTCTCAACCTCCTCAAGAAAATGACTAAGTATGGATATGAGCAAACTAGGCAGTTCGAGCTAGCCTAGAACTTATTCAAGCAAGGTATCTTATATCGAGCAAGGTTATCTTATGGAATTCTTCTAAGTTTTTAGTTCGAGCAAACTATACTTAATCAAGCAAGGCTATTCTCCAGTCGATCAAGTTTGTTTCAGAGTAAACCCTTGACATAACCAAGCTCAAACCAAGTCAATTTGTGGGTCGAGCAAGGTTTTAATAATAGTGATCTCATGTACACTTGTAGAAAGTTAACGGAATTATATTAAGGAATTCTACAAGAAAGGTTCAACCTCGAGCAAGCTACAATACCATCAACACACTTAGTTTGCTAGAATAAGTTATCAACAAAAGGTTGAAGAGATCAAGAAGAACAAGTTTGATCATAGGATATTATCGAGCAAAGTTTGATAATATCAAGAAGATTTAAGCCTGCTTGAAGAATATTTTCTTAGACATTCTAAGTAATGCTTGCTCGGAGAACTGTTCTAGCACTCTTATGGTTATAGGGTCTGCTCGACAAAGACAAAAGCTTACTCGAAGACCTTTACACTTGTAATATTTTGAATATGTTATGTGACAATCATTAGGGTATCTAGAAGGCCGTGTGTTAGGTGTGCCTATTTAGGAAAGTTAGGTCACATTCATAAATGGGCGCAGAGAGTGAATAATACAGCTGATTAGACTTTCTTAGCAAACCGAATATTCTTGTACGGAAAGTAGCCTCCACCTGACATTCCACCTAGAAACCCTAGAGATCTTCCATTGCATTTTGAATCAATATTAATAGAAATCTTTTGAGTGTCTTGTGTGTTTTTTTTGTCATCTTTGTGTTCTTTGAGAACAAGCATAAATATTATTGATTCCGCCTTTAGTATTCTTGGGTTTTCACATAAGCATTTTCGTAACCATCTTGTCAACATTTAGTTGCTGGTTACGAGGTTGATACTGATTAATCGATCTGACAAGTGGTATCAAAGCTTTGTTTTGTTCTTGTGAAGATCTTTTTTTTTGCTAAGAAGACTGATTATAAAGCTCTATACTGATGGCGTCAGCTGAGCACTATTTCATTGAGCTGTGACGGCAGCCGCTCTGTTCTTCTTTTTTCAGATCTATAATCATCTAAGGTTTAAAAGTATTCTAATCTCATATCTACTCTGTTTATTGTTTGTTTTGAGTCTAGATCTTGGTTTGATCCATCTGTTTTCATCAGATTCAAGGGTTTTATCTTCAGATCTGGTCATTTTTCAAAGTTTGTTGAAATTTTTAAGTAATTTTCATTTAAAAAAAATTATTCAAAAATACCAAAAAAACATTTCTAAACAAATGGATGACCAAGTGGTGTCTACTAACAAGATTCCAAGATTGTTAGGTTAAGAAAACTGCATCAAGTGGAAAGTCCTGTTTGAAGCTGCTGTTTGCTACAATGACACTGAAATGTAGAACTCCATCAAGATGGTCCTTATGTTCCAACTAAAGGTGCAAACAACAACCAAGCTGTTGAGAGACAAATGAGGAAAAAAGTTGAAAAGACACTGTCTATGTTAAAATTGGGTCTGTCATGGGAAATATTGATAAGTGTAAATCATCACACAACTGCAAAAGCCATGTATGATTCCATGGTAGAGATGTTTGAAGGAAACACTGAGTTGGACATCAAGAAAGACAGATTGAAGCAACAGCTTGACAGATTCAAGTTCAAAGATGAAGGAAGACTGAAATCTGTGTTGTAAGATTTGTGACTATTTCAATGAAATTATAACCACTGACCTTGCTATCATTGATTTCGATCTAAAAAAAGAAGTTGATTTCTTCTGTATCCGGTGAATGGTACACAGCTAGCAAGTTTATCAAGGAGAAAGCGAACTTCCCAAATTCAAGCTAGATGATGTTATATGTTTTCTGCAAGCAGCTGAGCATGAGATGATTGAAAATCATATGATAAAGGAAGAGAAACCAAGCTTTTCAAGTTTGCTAATGCTCTAATTGCTCCATTAGGAAACTTGTCAACCAACAATCAAGAACAAGTTCCCATCATTGAAGAACCAAGTAAATTCAATTCTGAAACTCCAAGAGTGTTTGTGGCAAGCCAATCTGGACATCAAATATTTATTGTCCAGTTGTTGGATGATGGTGATACATCTTCAATGGAAAGTGGACATGCTCCATATGTTCAAGGCAATGAATAGCAGGCCTTGTTCTCAATGTTCACTGAATCTTACAATGCCTTTGTTGCCAAAAAAATTGATTCTTACAAGTGTGGGTGCAAGAGGATTTGGAGCAGATTGATGTTGATGATCTGGAAGATATGGATCTTAAATGTCAAGCTGCAATGCTAGTGTTGAGAAGCAAGAGACTGTACAACAGAATTGGAAGGTCTATATTTTTGGACAAATGACAGGATTGGATTTATTAAATCCAAGGCAGTCTGCTATAACTGTCAACAACCTGTCACTTTGCTAGAGAATGCAAATAACCTTGACGGTTCCAAAACAGCAACAACCTTCAAAGAAATCAGTTTCAGTCTCAGAATCAAGCTTAAGGTCAACAACAGAGACAATTCAACAATAACAACTTTTAGAACCAACCAGTGTTTTCAAACCCGGACCGGACCGGCCGTTCTGACCGGTACGACCGGGACCCGGTAAGAATCCCGGTCCGGTTCGCATGATTTACCCATTTTCTAAATACCCGGCCAGGTCTGGCGGTTTACGGTCCGACCGGAACCGGTGAACCACCGGCCGAACCGGTCAAACCTTTGTTTCCTATTAAATTAAAAATTATAAATGTTGTGGGAGTCGAACCCACGCATGAAGCCGGCATAGAAATATGGGAAATGACACAAGAACCACCCAACCAACATTGACTGATGTTAATTTTAGTGAAACATTAATGTTAAATATTTAGAAAAGCCCTTAAAACACTTTGCATAATTAATGGCAGATTGGCAATAGGACGATTGGCAGCAGTGAACACTTGAGGTGCTTAAGAAACATAACTTTTATAATATATATATATAAATAAATTTTTGACGTCATCCGGGTCAACGTCCGGTCCGACCTTCCGTGCCGGTCCGACCCGTGACCCGTAAGACGTCGGGTCGATATCCGGTCCGGGTCTGAAAACATTGGAACCAATAGAAAATCATCCTGAACAACAACCTTTTCAGAGAAATCAACAAATCCCTTCTCAAGCTCCTACCAATCAAAATAGAAGGAATGCAACTCAGCCAAGAAAACAAGGAATATTTTTGTAGCTCACAACCATGAGATGGTTTGTTCGACTGGAGCAATCATGCTGAAGATATTGAAAAGACAAATGCTGCTTTCATGGAAAATATTGGTGATCAAGCTGAATCTTCATCATCTTAGGTAAATTCAAATCTCTCAACTTCTGAATTACTTGATATGAATAGTCTATAAAGAAACGAG